>NC_081554.1:22269685-22301685 GCF_963082655.1 Stomoxys calcitrans
AAGGGGCTTACCGCCTTCGAAACTCAGAATTTATGTGGACAGTATGGCAGCGCTCAAGGCCTTGGGGTCGAGGTTGGTGAGGTCGAGTTGCGTGGCGGATTGTTTGAAATCTCTGGATAGGCTCCGGGCTCACGATGTGACGCTGACATGGGTTCCTGGGCATGAGGGGTTCTCAAGAAATGAGAGGGCGGACGGGTGCGCCAGAAGGGGTTCATCTGCACCTGGCGGAGCAGTCTCCGAGCGGAGAAGACTTCGGGTGGAGCAGTCACCGGGCGGAGCAGTCACCGAGCGGAGCAGTCACCGGGTGGAGCAGTCACCGGGCGGAGAAGTCACCGGGTGGAGCAGTCACCGGACGGAGCAGTTACCGGGCAGAGCAGTCACCGAGCGGAGCAGTCTTCGGGCAAAGCTGTCACCGGGCTTGCCTACGTGCCATTTGTTAAGCTACTGAACACAGTAGATGGGATGGCCAGGGCGGAGTCGGTGCCGAGGTGGGACTCGGTAGATGGTTGCTGGACTGCGAGGGCGCTATGGCCGGTCATTGGCCGGAGGAGGACGAAGGAGTGACTGACGTTCGATCAGAGGTCAATGAGTACTTTGATAGGGGTCATAACCGAACACTGTGCCAAAGGCCGCATGGCCTGACTTCTTTAAGAATTGCCTCAATAACGAAGAGGAGAAGACTATTCAGCACTTGCTGTGTTGCTGTCCGGATCTGCAGAGACGTAGGATCTCCTTTTTGGGGAGCCGTTTCTATTGTGATCTGGGCGAACTTGCAAACGTACCTCTGGTATGTCTAATGAGGTTTATTGAGGGAACAGAATGCTTCCGACGGGGGGTGCCACAAGTTCCGGCGTTCACCCCCTGCTCGGGTTCTCCACTCCTCCTGTCTTTTTCTTTTATTTGTGTAAAACCTCTAGTATGAGGTCTCACATTTTCTTTTCTTTTCCGTTTCTCTCTATAGAATACCACAATGGGCCAAATTGGTCTCCGAGTGAACTCACCTTTGGTGGGAAACCCATTCAACCTAACCTAACCTTGTGGCACATAGAAACAAAGAGAAGGGTTTTATGAGTGCGGCTTATGATTTGACAAATTGAGCAGAGATCGATTTATATGGGAGCTATATCAGGCTATAGACCGATTCAGACAATAATAAACACGCAAGTTGATGGTCATGAGAGGATCGGTCGTACAAAATTTCAGGCAAATCGGATAATAATTGCGACCTCTAGAGGCTCAAGAATTTAAGATCTCAGATCGGTCTATATGGCAGCTATATCAGGTTATGAACCGATTTGAACCTTATTTGGCACAGTTGGTGAAAGTCATACAGGGTGGCTGATGAAAGCCGCTACCAAAAAAAAATGTAATAACTTTTTTTCTATTTAATAATAATAATTTAATAATTAATTTAATTAATTAATTAATTAATTTAATTAATAATAATTTAATAATTAATTTAATAATTTAATTTAACATGAATAAAAGAAAAATGTATTCCATACACCGAAAAAAAAATGTAGCAATATTCATCATTGTAGCAATATTCATCAGCCACCCTGTAGTAAAATACGTCATGCAAAATTTCAGCCAAATCGGATAGGAATTGCGCCCTCTAGAAGCTCAAGAAGATAAGTCTCCAGATCGGTTTATATGGCAGCTATATCAGGTTATGGGCCGATTTGAACCAAACTTAGCACAGTTGTTGAAAGTCATAGCAAAATACGTCGTGCAAAATTTCATTCCAATCGGATAAGAATTGCGCCCTCTAGAGGCGCAAGAAGTCAAGACTCAAGATCGGTTTATATGGCAGCTATATCAGGTTATGGACCGATTTAAACCATACTCGACACAGTTGTTAGATATCATAACAAAATACTTCGTGCAAAATATCATTCCAATCGGATAAGAATTGCGCCCTCTAGATGCTCGAGAAGTCAAGACCCAAGATCGGTTTACATGGCAGCTATATCAGGTTATTGACCGATTTGAACAAAACTCAGCTCAGTTGTTGGAAGTCATAGCAAAACACGCCGTGCAAAATTTTATTACAATCGGATAAGAATTGCGCCCTCTAGAGGTGCAAGAAGTCAAGACCCAAGATCGGTTTATATGGCAGCTATATCAGGTTATGGACTGATATGGCCCATTTACAATCCCAACCGACCTACACTAATAGGAAATATTTTTGCAAAATTTTAAGCGGGTAGCTTTACTCCTTCGAAGGTTAGCGTGCTTTCGACATTCTGACGGACGGACGGAAGGACAGACAGACGGACGGACGGAAGGACAGACAGACGGACGGAGAGACAGACTGACGGACGGACGGATGAACCGACGGACGGACAGACGGACGGACAGACGGACGGACAGACGGACGGACGGACAGACGGACGGACGGACAGACGGACGGACGGACAGACGGACGGACGGAAGGACAGACGGACGGACGGAAGGACAGACGGACGGACGGAAGGACGGAGGGACAGAGGGACAGACTGACG
Organism: Stomoxys calcitrans; assembly: GCF_963082655.1. Taxonomy (NCBI): domain Eukaryota; kingdom Metazoa; phylum Arthropoda; class Insecta; order Diptera; family Muscidae; genus Stomoxys; species Stomoxys calcitrans. The sequence goes on from NC_081554.1 coordinate 22,272,190, forward strand.
GCGGAAGGACAGACAGACGGACGGACGGATATGGCTAGATCAACATAAAATGTCACGACGATCAAGAATTTATATACTTTATGGGGTCTCAGACGAATATTTCGAGTAGTTACAAACAGAATGACGAAATTTGTGTACCCCCATCCTATGGTGGAGGGTATAAAAATCAGACCCTCATTTTTAATTGATTACAAACCAGCCCTTGATCACCTTCTACATTCAAAGTATTTCAACTTATCATCTCATCTAGACATACATTCATCAACTACTTGTACAATTTTCCAGCATACTGAATTTAATTGCCTGATAGCTGTTAACTTCATGACAGAATTCATTAAGAATGAGTTTTGAAATTTATTTCCTTTTGGAATAAAGATCTACTGAAAAACCACCTAACAGGTCGTGCAACAAAAACTTTCTCTTAAGAGCCATAAGTCAACGCCACAACTCGAGCAATTCTCAAGAATTGACTATAGATTGCAATGTCACGTAAAGCGAACTTTCATCAGCTGAAGAAATAACTTAGAGATGTATGAAAGGTATCAAAAGTTGGCAATGAAGTATTAAAGTTTTAAATTGTTAATGGTTACTTTTAATGTGGCAAATTAAAGACCACATTATTAATGAGGAATTGTTGTTCCAACATGGGCGAAATACGAGTATCAAATACTTGAAGATATTACAAAACAAAAATAATTGTAATGTTTTAAAAGTTAAAAATTGAAATTAATTTCTTGAACAAACGCAAGTAATCATCATCATGTCTCTCAGGTCTTAAAAGTTCAGCTAGCAATAGGCTCCTACTGCCTTGTTCAAGAGGTTTACTGTTACGGAGATCTCAGTTGATTTTATGAGTAGGAAGAACATGGTTGCAGGGATCCAGGCGACAAAACTGTCCACAACCTGCTGTTTCACGGCTACAATGTGCTATATAAGGTCCCCATAAGGAGAAGAGGTGGGGGATTGGCCTTCGTGATACACCATTCCGTGCAGTATACACCATTTTCGATTTTCGAAAGGAGAGTCTCAGTGAGGATTCAGGTGGCACTGGCTCTTAATTAAATACTGAGTGCCCATGAGACTCGAAATGACAAGGCAAGTTATTGGCGCCTCCAAATAACCAATGGGCAACATCAGCAGGAGGCGAGCGTCGGATCTTGGAGCGGCTCGCCCCAACGAGGGATGCATTCGCAATCCCACAAAACCCATGGGGATGGGGCGCTGGGCCAGTAACCCACCCCCGGAGAACTACCTCGAGAAACAAAGGAATAGTAAAAACGGACCCCGCCAATGTTGATGACCCACGCAAACGAAAAAAAGGCCATGATTTGCGGATCTCCACCTGGAATGTCCTGTACATCTCAATTCGCTCACACTCACGTCTTTCCATTTCCTTTTTCTTTCTGCGGAATAGACGTTTCTCCTCTCTCCTTTTCTCTCGATACCTCTGCTTCATCTTGCACATTGCTACTGATTGCGGGATTGCCCTATATGCTGCATTCTTGGCTTCAGTAGCATCTCGACACTCTTGTTCGTACCATGGGTTTCTTGGAAGAGGCTTCCGGTACTCAAGTACGGATTTCGCGGCATTTTCCATGAAGTGGGTACTAGTTTGCCACTGCGCCATTATATCACCGGAACAAGGAGTGCTTTCATCAAGCAGTTGGATCAGTCGAGTGGAGTATGTCGCTGCTATTTGTTGTGTTTGCAACTTTTCAATGTCCAGCTTCCGTGCAGTGTTCAAACGGGTGCGAACCTTTTGCTGCAACAAGGTAATGATCCGAATCTATTGGGTTGCCCAAAAAGTAATTGCGGATTTTTTAGAAGAAAGTAAATGCATTTTTAATAAAACTTAAAATGAACTGTAATCAAATATACTTTTTTTAAACTTTTTTTCTAAAGCAAGCTAAAAGTAACAGCTGATAACTGACAGAAGAAAGAATGCAATTACAGAGTCACAAGCCGTTGAAAAAATTTGTCAACGCCGGCTATATGAAAAATCCGCAATTACTTATTGGGCAACCCAATATATTCGCTCCACGGATCGATCGTACATCTAACACGCTGGATGAATGCCTTCCATCTATCACAAGGTGAGCAATTTTGGTTTCTCTTGTTTTGATCGGGTGACAGCCATGTGACTTTGTGAATATTTTTATTTTGGTGCTACTAACTACCATGGTTTTTTGTCGCGGCGAAATCTATCAGCCTCTACCCATTTCTGGACATTATCTCGTCGAGGCTAAACTTTCCGACTGTTGGACCAAAAATGTCTTCCTTCCCTATCTTCGCATTGAAATCTCCTAGAACGATTTTAATATCATGGGCGGGGCAGTGGTCATATTCTCTCTCTAGGCGCTCGTAGAAAACATCCTTGGTCTGCTCGTCTTTGTCTTCCATTGGGGCTTGGGCACAAATAAGACTGATGTTGATGAATGTGGCTTTTATGCGGATTGTGGCTAGTCTCTCATCCACCGGAGTAAAGCTGGAGACAAGGTGTGTCAGTCTCCGACTAACCACAAATCCACAGCCAAATTCATGCCTCGTGTTATGGCAGCTATAGTATAGTTCGTCAAGGTTTGGTGTTGTAGTGACGCCATTCCTAGTCCATCGCACTTCTTGTAAGGCGGTTATATCTGCCTTGAACTTCTCTAATACATCCGCCAGCGCGTATACTGCACCTTTGCTATAAAGCGTGCGGACATTCCAGGTACAGATCCGCAAATCATGGTCCTTTTTTCGTTTGCGTGGGTCGTCAACGTTAAGGAGGGGATCCCTTTTTACTAATCCTTTGTTTCTCATAGTAGGTCTCATAGTTTTCCGGGGCGGGTTACCGGCCCATTGCCCCAACCGCATGGGTTTTGTGGGATTACACATGTCTTCCTCGTTGTGGCGAGCCACTTGCTCCAAGATTTGAAGCTCGCCTTCAGTTGCCCCTAACCTGAGAACAGACGCTGATGTTGGCCATTAGTTATTTGAAGGCGCCAATAATTCGCTTTCTCATCTCGAGTATCATTGGCACTCAGTATTTAATTAAGAGCCAGTGCCACCTGACTCCTCACTGAGACTCTCCTCTCGAAAATCGCTGACTGCCCGCGGCCGCATTTGCAGCTACTCCGCATAAAAACGGAGTTTTCCACCATCCACAACCTGTGGATGCGCCCGGTAGCTTTCAGCTAAGCTAACCGTGATAACGAGGGACACCACACAGGTCGGAGCTCAAAGTTCCAGCCTGTGTGGTGCTCATAGCTATCCCGTGTCGGCCGGGCGGCACTTCATACAGCAAAATTTTTATTTGTTTCCAAAAAACCAAAGTTTAAGTGAAGCTAAGAGTTGTTGGGAACCCAATTTGCCATGATTTCAAGCGGTATTGAAGTTTCTACCCATCCTTTTAAGCTGCCCAAGTATTTTGAAGCACTCAATCTATCATTTAATATTTTGTTACTTACTTTTACAATGAAACCACTTGGCTAGAAAGATGGTAGAAGAGTCAAAGGGGCAGCATAACTTGCTGCTAAAGAAATGATGACAGTTGATGGAATTTGCCACAAGAACCCAGTGTCAGCGATGCGTTGCAATGCGTTGGTGCTGTGATATTTTGCTTCGTTTTACTTAATTACAGAGCAAATGTTCACAAAGCAAAATATTGTTGCAAAAACGGCAGCAACAAACAGCAACAACAACGACAGCAATAGCAACAACATTTGCTTAAATGATTTTCCATTTAACAAATTTCTGCTGTTTGTTTTAAAAACCAGGGCAAACAAGACGGTGACATTGGCTGGCAATAGCAGCAGCTGCCACAATTTTTGCCAGGCAGCTAGCTGCTGCTGATAATATTGATGGTGGGAAATTGAAAATGTTGTTGTCGCTGGTGTTAAAGTTGTGCTGTAGTCGTTGTTGTTGTTGCCGTTGCCGTTATTATGTAAGCATTATTAAAACAAACTATAAAGTAAAATAAATTAACAAAAGTTTAAGAAACGAGCTGCAAACAACCACTGCGACAGCCATTTAGAGTGGGAACAATCATAACAAAGATGACACGAACCCGACACTGTCTTCTCAGCTAACTCACACTCACCAAGCTGAGGTGTAGGAGGCTAGCATAAACACACACACACCTGCACCCACACACAACACACTCTAAACAATGTGCTGCTACTGCTGTTGTTGATAATGAGAATGCTGCTACTGCTGGTGGTGCTAATGCCGATGCTGCGCTGCTGCTGCCTCTGTCGCTTATTTAGTGTCAAATAAACTTTTGTAGTCCTTAATAAACTTAAACTCTTTTGTGAATGCTGTTGTTCTTGTTGTTGCCGCTGCTATTCTATTCTTGGTTCGATACCGCCGCTCTGTTCATCTTCACTCCCAAGTTGTTGTCTTTCATAGAATACCAAATTTAAGGAGCTAGAACAGCCACTGACAGTCGGTTTGTTTTTTGCTTTGCAAGCAGCATTTATCACCAATGCTTAGTCGGTTGAATGACAGAATGCCAAGAAACACTTGGAAATAAAAGTGCACGGTAAGAGATAGGGAAGAAACCTAAACTTTATTTGTTGAATTTAGAAATTAATTGAATTTGAAGGTTTAAATGAATTCCTCACAAAAGTTTTGACAATGACACTGTCAGTTCGTTTTTGAGAGTTGATGATAATGATGAAATGTTTAGTTTTTCTGTTTAAAACTTAATCCTCTTATAAATGTTTTGCCTCTGAATGGAAAGTCAAGTGAAGATGTTATTTATGATAAACAAGTAAAAGCGTGCTAAGTTCGGCCGGGCCGAATCTTATATACCCTCCACCATGGATCGCATTTGTCGAGTTCTTTTCCCGGCATCTCTTCTTAGGCAAAAAAGGATATAAGAAAAGAGTTGCTCTGCTATTAAAACGATATCAAGATATGGTCCGGTTCGGACCACAATTAAATTATATGTTGGAGACCTGTGTAAAATTTCAGCCAATTCGTATAAGAATTGCGCCCATTGGGGCTCACGAAGTAAAATAGAGAGAACGATTTATATGGGATCTGTATCGGGCTATAGACCGATTCAGACCATAATTAACACGTTTGTTGATGGTCATGAGAGGATCCTCGTACAAAATTTCAGGCATATCGGATAATAATTGCGACCTCTAGGGGTCAAGAAGTCAAGATCCCAGATCGGTTTATATGGCAGCTATATCAGGTTATGAACCGATTTGAACCTTATTTGACACAGTTGTTGAAAGTAAAAATAAAATACGTCATGCAAAATTTCAGCCAAATCGAATAGGAATTGCGCCCTCTAGAAGCTCAAGAAATCAAATCCCCAGATCTGTTTATATGACAGCTATATCAGGTTATGAACCGATTTGAACCATACTTGGCACAGTTGTTGGATATCATAACGAAATACTTCGTGCAAAAATTCATTCAAATCGGATAAGAATTGTGCCCTCTAGAGGGTCAAGAAGTCAAGACCCAAGATCGGTTTAAATGGTAGCTATATCAGGTTATGGACCGATTTGAACCATACTTGACACAGTTGTTGGATATAATCACAAAACACGTCGTGCGAAATTCCATTCCAATCGGATAAGAATTGCGCCCTCTAGAGGGTCAAGAAGTCAAGACCCAAGATCGGTTTATATGGTAGCTATATCAGGTTATGGACCGATTTGAACCATACTTGGCACAATTATTGGATATCATAACAAAACACGTCGTGCAAAATTTCATTTCAATCGGATAAGAATTGCGCACTCTAGAGGCTCAAGAAGTCAAGACCCAAGATCGGTTTATATGACAGCTATATCAGGTTATGGACCGATTTGAACCATACTTGGCACAGTTGTTGGATATCATAACAAAACACGTCGTGCAAAATTTCATTCTGATCGGATAAGAATTGCGCACGCTAGAAGCTCAAGAAGTCAAGACCCAAGATCGGTTTATATGGCAGCTATATCAGGTTATGGACCGATTTGAACCATACTTGGTGCAGTTGTTGGATATCATAGCAAAACACGTCATGCAAAATTTCATTCCAATCGGATAAGAATTGCGCACTCTACAGGCTCAAGAAGTCAAGACCCAAGATCGGTTTATATGGCAGCTCTATCAAAACATGGACCGATATGGCCCATTTACAATACCAACCGACCTACACTAATAAGAAGTATTTATGCAAAATTTCAAGCGGCTAGCTTTACTCCTTCGGAAGTTAGCGTGCTTTCGACAGACAGACGGACGGACGGACGGACGGACAGACGGACGGACATGGCTAGATCGACATAAAATGTCACGACGATCAAGAATATATATACTTTATGGGGTCTCAGACGAATATTTCGAGTAGTTACAAACAGAATGACGAAATTAGTATACCCCCCATCTTATGGTGGAGGGTATAAAAAAGGAGAGAGGAAATTAATAGGATAACAAAATGTTCAGCAAATAAGTAAAACAAGTGAAAAAAAGGACATTAACTCGGCCGGCCACCGTAGCGTAGAGGTTAGCATGTCTGCCTATAATGGTGAACGCCTGGGTTCGAATCCTGGCGAGACCATTACTAACAAGTAAAAAGGCTTAAAGTTCGGCGGGGCCGAACTTTGGATAACCAACACCTCAAGTATATATGTAAACCACCTTTCGTAAAAATCTGGTGAAAAATGCATATCTTATGCCCCATAGCAGCTATAGCGAAATATGTTCCGATGTGGACCAAATACTTATAAGACAATTGTGTATAACGAAATATTGGTCTTTTAAGTAGCTTTAGCTAAAAATAAACCGATTCGAATCATATACGACACGGATGTCGAAAAGCCAAACACAACTCACTGTCCCAAATTTCGGCGAATCGAAATCGACAGCCATATTCAAATATGGACCGATCTGAGCCAAATTGAAGAAGAATATCGAAGGGCTTAACTTAACTCACTGTCCAAAATTTCGGCGACTTCGGACAATAAATGCGCCTTTTTTGGACCCAAAACTTTAAATTGAGAGATAGGTGTATATGACAGCTATATACAAACCTGGACCGATCTGAGTCAAATTGAAGAACAATGTCGAAGGGCTTAAATTAACTCACTGTCCCTAATTTTGGCGACATCGCACAATAAATGCGCCTTTTGTGGACGCAAAACCTTAATTCAAGAGATCGGTCTATATGGCAGCTATATTCAAATCTTCGGCGACATCGGATAATTCATGGGCCTAAGACCCTAAACCGGAGGATCGGTCTATATGGCAGCTATATCCAAATCTGGACCGATCTGAGCCAAATTAAAGAAGGATGTCGAAGAGCCTAACACAACTCCATGTCCCAAATTTCAGCAAAATCGGATAATAAATGTGGCTTTTATAGGCCCAAGACCCTAAATCAGAGGATCGGTCTATATGGCCGCTATATCCAAATCTGAACCGATCTGGCCCAAATTAACGAAGAAAGTCGAAGGGCCTAACACAACTCACTGTGCCAAATTTCAGCAAAATCGGATAATTAATGTATCTTTTATGGGCCTGAGACCTTTAATCGGAGGATCGGTCTATATGGCAGCTATATCCAAATCTGAACCGATCTGGGCGAAATTGAAGAAGAATATCGAAGGGCCTAACACAATTCACTGTCCCAAATTCCGGCGACATGGGACAATAAATGAGCCCAAAACTTTAAATCGCGAGATCGGTCTATATGGCAGTTATAGTCAAATCTGGACCGATCTGGCCGAAATTGAAGAAGAATGTTAAAGGGCCTATCACAACTCACTGTCCTAAATTTCGGCGACATTCGACAACAAATGCACCTTGTATGGGTCCAAAACCGTAAATCGAGAGATCGGTCTATATGGCAGCTATATGCAAATCTAGATCGATCTAGGCCAAAATGCAGATATGTGTCGAGGGGCTTAACTTAACTCACTGTCCAAAATTTCGGCGGATTCGGACAATAAATGCGCCTTTTGTGGGCCCAAAATCTTAAATCGAGAGATTGTTCTATACGGCAGCTATATACAAACATGAACCGAACTGAACCAAATTGAAGGAGAATTTCGAAGGGCCTAACACAACTAACAATCCCAAATTTCGGTGACATCGGTCAACAAATGCGCCTTTTATGGGCCAAAAAACTTAAATAAAGGGATCGTTCTAAATGGCAGCTATATCCAAATCTGGACCGATCCGGGCCAAAATACAGAAATGTGTCGAGGGGCTTAACTTAACTCACTGTCCCAAATTTCGGAGACATCGGACAATAAAAGCGCCTTTTGTGGGCCCAAAACCTTAATTCCAAAAATCGGTCTAAATGGCAGCTTTATTCAAATCTGGACCGATCTGAACCAAATTAAAGAAGGATGTCGAAGAGCCTAACACAACTCCATGTCCCAAATTTCAGCAAAATCGGATAATAAATGTGGCTTTTATGGGCCTAAGACTCTAAATCGGAGGATCGGTCTATATGGCAGCTATATCCAAATCTTGACCGATCTGAGCCAAATTGACGAAGGATATCGAAGGGCCTAACACAACTCACTGTCCCAAATTTCAGCAAAATCGGATAATAAATGTGGCTTTTATAGGCCCAAGACCCTAAATCAGAGGATCGGTCTATATGGCCGCTATATCCAAATCTGAACCGATTTGGCCCAAATTGAGGAAGGATGTCGAAAGGCCTAACACAATTCACTGTCCCAAATTTCGCCGACATCGGATAGTAAATGTGGCTTTCATGGGCCTAAGACCCTAAACCGGAGGATCGGTCTATATGGCAGCTATATCCAAATCTGGACCGATCTGAGCCAAATTAAAGAAGGATGTCGAAGGGCCTAACAGAACTCACTGTGCCAAATTTCAGCAAAATCGGATAATAAATGTGGCTTTTATGGGCCTAAGACCCTAAATCAGAGGATCGGTCTATATGGCAGTTATATCCAAATCTGAACCGATCTGGCCCAAATTAACGAATAATTTCGAAGGGCCTAACACAACTCACTGTGCCAAATTTCAGCAAAATCGGATAATTAGTGTATCTTTTATGGACCTGAGACCTTTAATCGGGGGATCGGTCCATATGGCAGCTATATCCAAATCTGAGGAATATCTAGTGGCTTAACACAACTCACTATCCTAAATTTCAGCAAAATCGAATAACTAATGTAGCTTTTATGGTCCTGAGAACTTTAATCGGAGGATCGGTCTATATGGCAGCTATATCCAAATCGGAACCGATCTGGACGGAATTGAAGAAGAATGTCGAGTGGCTTAACACAACTCACTGTCCCAAATTTCGGCGACATGGGACAATAAATGAGCCCAAAACTTTAAATCGCGAGATCGGTCTATATGGCAGTTATAGTCAAATCTGGACCGATCTGGCCGAAATTGAAGAAGAATGTTAAAGGGCCTATCACAACTCACTGTCCCAAATTTCGGCGACATTCGACAACAAATGCACCTTGTATGGGTCCAAAACCGTAAATCGAGAGATCGGTCTATATGGCAGCTATATGCAAATCTAGATCGATCTAGGCCAAAATGCAGATATGTGTCGAGAGGCTTAACTTAACTCACTGTCCCAAATTTCGGCCACATCGGACAATAAATGCGCCTTTTGTGGGCCCAAAACCTTAAATAGTGAGATCGGTCTACATGGCAGCTATATCCATATCTGGACCGATCCGGGACAAAATGCAGAAATATGTCGAGGGGCTTAACTTAACTCTCTGTCCCGAATTTCATCAAAATCGGATAATAAATGCGGCTTTCATGAGCCTAAGACCCTAAATCGGAGGATCGCTCTATATGACAGCTATATCCAAATCTAGACCAATTTGGCCCAAATTGTGGAAGGATGTCGAAGGGCCTAATACAACTCACTGTCCCAAATTTTGGCAAAATCGGATATTAAATACGCCGTTTATGGGCCTAAGACTCTAATTCCGCAGATCCGTCTATATGGCAGCTATATCCAAATCTGAACCGATCTGGACGAAATTGAAGACGAATGTCGGGTGGCTTAACACAACTCACTGTCCCAAATTTCAGCAAAATCGGATAATAAATGTGGGTTTTATTGGCCTAAGACCCCAAATCGGCGGATCAGTCTATATGGGGGCTATATCAAGATATAGTCCAACATAGTCCATCTTCGAACTTAACCTGCTTATGGAAAAAAAAAGAATCTGTGCAAAGTTTCAGCTCAATATCTCTATTTTTGAAGACTGCTGTGTGATTTCAACAGACAGACCGGCGGACATGGCTTATTTTTTACGCTAATCAAGAATATATTTACTTCATAGGATCGGAAATGGATATTTCGAAGTGTTGCAAACGGATTGGCTAAATGAATATAGCCCCATCCTTCGGTGGTGGGTATAAAAACATTGGTCTTAGAAAAGCACCACCTCCAAAATTTCAGCAAATCGAGTAATAATTGAGCCCTTCAGAGTCGCAAAAAGTCAAACTAGGAAATCGGTTTATATGGCAGCTATATCAGGTTATATACCGATTTAGATCATATATGGAACAGTTATTTGAAGGCATACCAAAGCGACATATGCAAAATTTCAACCATATTAGATGAGAATTGTGCGCTCTATAAGCCCCAGTAGTCTAATCAGGAGATCAGTTTATATGGCGGCAATATCAGCGGCCAAATCGGAGAATTGCGCCCTCTAGAGGTTCAAGAAGTCTAATCAGGAGATGGGTTTTTATGGTGCCTATATCAGGTAATGAACTGAATTAGACTATACTTGGCATAGTTGTTGGGGGTCATTCCAGAACACTTCATGCAAAATTTCAGCTAAATCGGATAAGAATTGGACCCTCTAGAAGCTCTAGAAGTCAAGACCCTATGTCGGTTTACATGACAGCTATATCAGGTAATGGGCCTATTTAGACTATACTTTGCACGGTTATTGGGAGTCATACCAGAACACTTCTTGCGAAATTTCTGCCAAATCGGATACAAATTGCGCCCTCTAGAAGCTCTAGAAGTCAAGTCCCAAGATCGGTTTATATCGCAGCTATATCAAAACATGGACCGATTTGGCCCATTTATACTCCCAGCTGACTTACACTAATAAGAAGTATTTGTGCAAAATTCCAAGAGCCTAGCTCTACTCCTTCTAAAGTTAGCGTGCATTCGACAGACGGACGGACGGACATGGCTAGATCGACTTAAAATGTTATAACGACCAAATATATATGTACTTTATGGGGTCTTAGACGCATACTCCGAGGTGTTACAAACGGAATGACTAAATTAGCATACCCCCCATCCTATAGTGGAGGGTAGAAAAATCTCATATAAAAAATAAATTTCAAATTTTTATTTCAGCAGTTTGGGTAATTTTTATACCCACCACCTTAGGATGGGGGTATACTTATCTAGTCATTGCGCTTGTAACACCTCGAGATATTGATCTAGGACCCCATAAAGTATATTTATTCTTGATCGTCTTGAAATTTTGATTCGAACTAGCCATGTCCGTCCGTCCGTCTGTCGAAATCACGATAGCGGTCGAACGCCTAGAGCTAGCCGCTAGAAATTTTGCACAGATACTTTATATTGATGTAGGTCTTTGGGGATTGCAAATGGGTCTTATCGGTTCACATTTGGATATAGCTCCCATATAAACCGATCTGCCGATTTGAGTTCTTGAGCCCATGGAAGCCAAAATTTTTGTCCGATTTGGCTGAAATTTTCCATATAGTATTCTGTTATGACTTCCAATAGCTATGTTGACTTCGGTTCAAATCGGTCAAGAAACTGATATAGCTCCCATAAAAGCCGATCTCCCGATTTGACTTCTTAAGCCCCTGGAAGCTTCAATTTTCATCCGATTTGGATGAAACTTTGCACATGGTGTCCTTTTATGACTTCCAATAACGGAGTCAAGTAAAGTAAAAATCGGCCGATAACATGATGTAGCTCCCATATAAACCGATCTCCCGATTTGACTTCCTGAGCCTATCGAAGCCGCAATTTTTGCCCTATTTGGCTAAAATTTTGCACATAGTGTTCTGTTATGATTCGCATGGTACAGCTCCAATAGCCCTTACAAGCCTAGATTTTTATCTATTTGGCTGACATTTTGCATATAGTGTTCAGTTATGACTCTCAACAATTCGGTTTATAACTGGATATGGCACCCATATTTTAGCAGAATCCATGGCGGTGGGTTCCCAAGATTCGACCCGTTCGAACTTAGCTCGCTTGTTTTAAGTCATTGTGGCTTTCATTTTATGTTGTCATACGTGAATTGGTTTTTTTTAAAGCGTCAAAGTTAAAAATTGTTTAATTTTTGTGCGATGTTTTTGTGGTATTTGTTTGCAGATTTGAATTTTTCAAAGCAAAGCTGAAAAACAAAACTCAATGCGCTTATTCTGTTTTGGTCTTAAAGAGTGCGTTCACAAATTACATTCAAAAGTTGTCAAGTTCCTATGGAAAAACCCTTTATATCCGAGGAGGCGAATATTTAAAGTCCAGCCCGGCCGACCATATGCCTCTTTACTAATTGAAGGTCTCGTTGTAATTGTGGTTTTTCAATTAAAAATATTTCCATTGTACATAAAAACTGAAATTCAAATTAGGTCCAAGTGCAATGGAGTTACCGTAGCTATTCGTTTACTTAGATTTCTGAACTTCTAACATGACAGACAATCAAATTTATATTATTCTAAAGTTTTCTTGTGCCTTGCAAATATATCCTTGTGTTGCCTTGAAAGTATGGCGCATCTCAAATCCTTTGGCAGTGAGTCGGTTTACTGCACCACCCACCACCGAGTTAAGTAAATAAAGAACTTTTGTTTTGGCACACCACCATTTCTGCAAAAGATTAAATTGGTTTTTTTTAGTGTTGGTGGAGTTGAGATGCGCTTTCTTAAGTTGACTACCAGCGAATGGTGGGTTTGTAGGTTTTTTGAGGCGAAGGTAGCAGGGATTTTTAGGGATAACTTCTTTTTGGTATGGTCTTGAAGTTTGAAAGATTTTTATACCCACCACCGAAGGTTGGGGGTATATTCATTTCGTCATTCCGTTTGCAACACATCGAAGTATCTATTTGCGACCCTATAAAGTATATATATCCTTGATCGTCGTAGAAATGTATGGCGATCTAGCCATATCCGTCTGTATGTCTGTCTGTTAAAATCACGCTACAGTCCTTAAAAAAAGAGATATTGGGCTGAAATATTGGACAGATTCTTTTTATGTCCATAGGTGGGTTAAGTTTGCAGATGGGACTATATCTTGATATAGCCCCTATGTAGACCGATTTACCGATTTAAGGTCTTGGGGCTGATACAGGAGCATTGTTAAAATCACGATACACTCTTTAAAAATAGATATATTTATCTGAAACTTTCTGCGCATTCCTTCTTTGTCTATAGGCAGGTTAAGTGCGAAGATGGGCTATATCGGACTATATGTTGATATGGCCTCACATAGACCGATCTGCCCCCACATAGACCGATTTTGTCCATAGGCGGGTTAAGTTTGGGATATGTCGGACTATATCTTGATATAGCCCCTATGTAGACCGATTGGCCGATTTAAGGTCTTGGGGCCATAAAAGACTCATAGTTGAAATCACGCAACAGTCTTTAAAAATAGAGATATAGAGCTGAAACTTTCCGCAGATTCCTTCTTTGTTCATAGGTAGGTTAAGTACGAAGATGGGCTATATCGGACTATATCTTGATATGGCCCCCACATAGACCGATCTGCCGATTAAAGGTCTTAGGCCCATAACAAGCACATTTTTGGTCCGATTTCGCTGAAATTTGGGACATCCTTGTCAAAACTGGCACAGATCGGTCCAGATTTGGATGTAGCTGCCATATAAACCCGTCTTCCGATTTAAGGTTTTAGACTCATAAGATTTCGCTGCAAAATAGTGCATTGAGTTCTGCTAGGTCCTTCGACATTAGTACCGAGTATGGTCAAGATCGGGCTATATTTGGATATACTTGCTCTATATACCGGTCTCTCAATTTAAGTTCGTGGAACAATAAAAACACGTTTGTTACACCATTTCGCTGAAATTTGACACAGTGGACTGTATTCGGCTATTTGACATTGGTGTTCAATATTGTTCAGATCGGTCTGTATTTGGATCTAGCTGTTATGGGTTCATAAATGATGCATTTTTCATCGTAATATTACGAAAAGTGGTTAATATATAGCCGGGGTGGTGTGTATCCAAAGTTTGACCCGGCCCGATTTAATGCATTTTTATACCCTAGACCATCACTGTGTTACAGGGTATTATAAGTGTGTGCATTTGTTTGCAACGCAAAGAAAGAGAAGAGCTAGACTATTGATAGGTATACCGGTCGACTCAGAAATCTTTTTATACCCTCCACCATAGGATCGGGGTATACAAATTTCTGTTTGTAATTCCTCGAAATATTCGTCTAAGACCCCATAAAGTACAAATATTATTGACCGTCATGACATTTTTAATCGATCTAGCCATGTCTGTTCGTCTGTCCGTCCGTCTGTCTGTCCGTCCGTCTGTCCGTCCGTCTGTCCGTCCGTCCGTCTGTCCGTCCGTCCGTCTGTCCTTCCGTCTGTTCGTCAGTCAGTCCATCCGTTCGTCTGTCCGTCGAAAGCACGCTAACTTTCGAAGGACAGAAGCTATCCGCTGGAAATTTTGCACACATACTTCTTATTAATGTAGGTCGGTTGGGATTGTAAATGGGCCATATCGGTCAACGTTTTGATATAGCTGCCATATAAACCGATCTGGGATCTTGACTTCTTGAACCACTATAGGACGCAATTGTCATCCTATTTGGCTGAAATTTTGCAGGAGGTGTTTTGGTATGACTTCCAACAACTGTGCTAAGTATGGATAAAAACGGTTCATAACCTGATATAGCTGTCATATAAACCGATCTGGGGTCATGACTTCTTGAGCCTCTAGAGGGCGCAATTCTTGTCCGATTTGGCTGCAATTTTGCACGACGTGTTGTGTTATTACTTCCAATAACTGTGCCAAGTATGGTTTAAATCGGTCCATAACCTGATATAGCTGCCATATAAACCGATCTTGAATCTGAACCTCTTTACCCACTAGAGGGCGCAATTCCTATCCGATTTGGCTGCAATTTTGCACGACGTGTTTTGTTATGACTTCCAATAACTTTGCCAAGTTTGGTTCAAATCGGTCTATAATCTAATATAGCTGTCATATAAACCGATATGGGGTCTTCACTTCACTTCACTTCTTAAGCCCCAAGAGGGGGTAATTATTATCCGACTTGACTGAAATTTTGTACAACGGCTTCTTCCATGACCTCCAACATACATGTCAAATATGGTCTGAATCGATCTTTAGCCTGATACAGCTCCCCTATAAACCAATTTCCATATTTTACTTCTTGAGCCCCTAAAGGCAAGGCAATTCTTTTCTTTTATCCATTGTTTATCTAAAAAGAGATACAGGGAAAGAACTAGACAAATGCGATTCAAGGTGGAGGGTATAGAAGATTCGGTCCGGCCGAACTTAGCACGCTTTTACTTGTTCTAATTCGATTTAGCCATGTCCGTCTATGAGTCCATGTATTCTTGTAATCAAAGTACAAGTCGTAAATTTGGTCCAATCGTCACGAAATTTTGCACATGCCATTTTTATACCCACCACCATAGGATTGGGGTATACTAACCTAGTCATTCCGGTTGTAACATCTCGAAATATTCGTCCAAGATCCCATAATGTATATATATTCGTGATCGTCTCGTCGTTCTGAACCGATCTAGCCATGCCCGTCCGTCCGTCCGCCTGTCGAAATCACGATAGAGGTCGAACGCGTAAAGCTTTCCGCTTGAAATTTTGCACAGACACTAAATATTGATGTAGGTCGTTAGGGATTGCAAATGGGCCATATCGGTTTAGATTTAGATGTAGCTCCTATATAACCCGATCTCCAGATTTGACTTCTTGAGCCCTTGGAAGCCGAAATTTTCATCCGATTTCGCATAAATTTTGCATGTTGTATTCTGTTATGACTTCCTACAACTGCGCCAAGGACGGTCTCAATAACCTGATATAGATCCCATATAAACCGATCTAGCGATTTGAGTTCTTGAGCCCTTGGAAGCTTAAATTTTTGTCTAATTTGGCTAAAATTTTGAACGAATTGTTCTGTTATCACTCCCAACAACTGAGTACGGTCCAAATCGATCTATAACCTGATATCTTATGTATAAAATTAAATTTGTGTCTGATTGTTTGTTTGTTCCGAATAGTCTCAAAAAACGGCTTAACCGATTACTTTGAAATAGAGTTTAAAATTGTTTGATATCGAAAGGGGGGGCGGACCCTTCCCCTTACACCAAAAGTACTACCCAAAAATCAAAGTGGACCGATCGGGATGGGACCGATATGGGATTCAAATGAAAGGTATTCAGGAGTAGAGTACGAATTTCATATGAGAAATTGGATCCAAGTAACTGGGGGGCCTCTCCAACCCCAAAACCCCCTAAATCTTTGGATGATCATAACTGGGTGGGCCTCCCCAACCTTAAAACCCCTTAATCTTTGGATGATCATGACAATATGGGACTCAAATGAAAGGTATTCGGGAGTAGATTGCTTATATGGTCAGGAAGGAAAAATACGCTTTATAATTTGTTGATTTCGGAAGGGGGCGGACCCTCCCCCTTTACCCAAAAACACCACCCAAAATCAAAAGTGGATCGATCGGGACAATATGGATATCAGATGGAAGATATTGGAAAATAGAATACGAATATGGTATTAAAATTTGGTTCTAAGTACCCATTGGGCCGCCCCAATCATAAAATTCTAAAATTCCCCCAAACAGACATATTGGACGTTCATGTCAATATGGGCCTCAAATGAAAGGTCTACGGGAGTAGATTACGAGCAGATTACGAAAATGGCATATAAAATCAGATCGAAGGGGGTCGGATAGGGGGTCACCCTACCTCCCAAAAACGCCTTAAATTGGCATATGACCCATCATGACTATATGGAACTTGGTTTTTTGTTTGTTCCGTAGAATCAAAAACGTTTAAACCGATTTTCTTAAAATTTTCACATATTTTGTATGTTTGTCTGGAAGGAAACATAGGCTATATAATTTTTGGATATCGATAGGCACAATATGGGTGTCAAATGAAAAGTATTGGAGACTAGAAAACGAATATCGTACTAAAATTTGGGTCCAAGTACCCAAAGGGGCCTTAATTTATTTTGTATACATTTTTAGCAGAATCCATGGTGGTGGGTTCCCAATATTCGGCCCGGCCAAACTAAGCACGCGTCTACTTGTTTAGGCTTGAGGACTAACGCTATTGATTTTGGTAAAAATCGGTTCAGATGTGGATACAGCTCTCAGATATATGTAGCTCCCGATTTGCACTTAAATGGCCGCAGTAACTACAATTTTCCACTGATCTGCACAAAATTTGGCATGGATTGTTTTGTTACTGATTTGAACTTATTTGCAGGATTTCACCAAAATCGGTTCAGATTTGGATATAGCTCCCATATATATGTATCGCCCGATTTGCACTTAAATGGCCGTAGTAACTACAATTTTTCACCGATCTGCACAAAATTTGGTACGGGTTGTTTTATTTCTCATTACAACCTATCTGCAATATTTCACCAAAATCGGTTCAGATTTGGATATAGCTCCAATATATAGTAATGGCCCGATTTGCACTGAAATGGCTGTATTAACTACAAATTTTAACCGATATGCACAAAATTTGTCGCGGATTGTTTTGTTACTGTCTTTAACTTATCTGTAAGATTTCATAAAAATCGGTTCAGATTTGAATATAGCTCCCATATATATGTATCGCCCGATTTGCACTTTAATGGCCGTAGTAACTAGAATTTTCCACCGATCTGCACAAAATTTGGCACGGATTTTTTTGTTATTGATCTTAACATATCTGCATGATTTCATCAAAATCGGTTCAGATTTGGATATAGCTCCCATATATATTTATCGCCGGATTTGCACTTATGCGGCCATAGTAACAAAAAGTCGGTTCAGATTTAGTTTTAGCTCTCACATACTTATATTTTTATGCCCAAATTTATAATTGTAGGGTAAGTGTAGGGTATTATAAAGTTGGCTCCGCCCGACTTTTGCCTTTCTTTACTGGTTACTTGTTATTCTTGACTTTTAGGGATACTTTCCATTACTTTTGGGGCTCTATATTGCGGTTGTAGTAAAAACAACAACATGAAATGCCTTTTTCCTGCAGCATGCATACAATTACATAGAAATGCTCTTCTAAGGCAAAAGAAATGTGGTAACATTAACTGCAACCAAATGGAATGTTCTAGTTAGGCGTATGGAGTATGCAAGTGATGGGGAAAAGTATGCTTATGTTGGTTCCAAATTTCTTTTTTGTAGACATACAGAGATAACAGGAAAAGTCAGTTAACCAGGTGACTCTGGATTATTCTTTATTTTGCTCTACTAAAATCAAAGAGTAAGAGGCTTTTAATTGTGGCACTTTGCAATGTTATGACTACTGATTTGAGAAGTTTAGGACATTTTATGGTTTAAATTGAAGTAGATGAAAAAAAAACTTGAATTGAAAGGCAAATCTTAGAATCATTCCAACTCTTGACTTATCAAATAAAGGAGAAACATGGGTATTATATCACAATATGAACAAATATCTAATGACTCGGTTAGACAAATAGACGAAAGTCGAAGCAAGTTCCACACTAAAATCACTTTTAGTTTTTTATGCTATAAATTCTGGAGCATAAAAAAACCAAAAGTGATTTTGGTGTGGAACTTGCTTCGCCTTTCGTCTATTTGTCTAACCGAGTCATTAGATATTTGTTCATATTGTAATATAATACCCATGTTTTTCATTTATATGTTAAGCCAAGAGTTGGAATGATTCTAAGATTTGCCTTTCAATTCAAGTTTTTTTCACCTACTTCAATTTAAAGCATAAAATGTTCTAAACTTTAAATTTTAGATTAAAAAAAAACCAACATCTTCAACAATTGACTTGTCAACTGTTTTAATTTAATTCATTCATATACAAATAAAACATTTCCATATTTTCCTCTTACCTTTTGTTGAGGAATTTCTTCATGGATTGCTTTGCTTGTGTTCAAATTAACTGAAATGAAAAAGAATAATAAATGCATGCATTTAATTAAAAGTGTATTTAAATTCTTTTACTTCAAACACACAAATAAACTGATTCTCTCCATTTGACAAAAGGAAGTCAAACAATTCCGAATTTCAATCATTTATGACACACAATACAGAAAGCATGAGAATTTAATGAAAACAAATATGGCAAATATTCAATTTATGCCATTCCAACAAACACCACATAACTCAAGGATGCCTTTATACACTTCCCACAAATCGGAGAACATGCATACCCACAAAGACTTCTTCGTAAAAGCATCTGAAATAGGATTGCAGGGTAATGGAAAAATATTTTTGTACATACAGATGTACGAGAATCTGTTTATGCACATTTAAAGATATCGATATTCAAGAAAATATTACGATTAGTTTTTTTATAAATTGGGAAAAATGTCATGATGAGGGAGAGAAAGGTATTGAACCAGAGAAAAACAAATGCAATAAAAAGGCAACAAGTTTGGCCGGGAATATTGGATACCCACCCACTTGGGCACATACATATGAACAGTAAGAACAGTCCAAGTCCCATGTAAACTTCACTTTTCTTGAACCCAAAATCAGATAATAAATGAGCTTTTTATGGCTCCAAGACCTTGACCTTAAATAGGGGATATTGGATCTCAAGTGGCTTAAAATATATGAAAATATGAACCTTACTCAGCAAAATTTCGTCTGGCAACACATCTTGTCGTATGAATTTTTTGGACGATAAATCGATTGATTCTGAGTCGATCGGTATACTTATCAAATGGGTCTTTCGCTCTTCCTTCTGGGTGTTACAAACAAATTCACTAAGTTATAATACCCTGATCCGATGATATAATGGCGCAGTGGCAAACTATTACCCACTCCATGGAAAATGCCGCGAAATCCTTTCCTGGGTACCGGAAGCCTTCTCCAAGAAACCCATGGTACGACCAAGAGTGTCGAGATGCTACTGAAGCCAAGAATGGGGAATATAGAGCAACCCTGCAATCAGTAGCAATGCACCAGATGAAGGAGAGATATCGGGAGAAAAGGAGAGAGGAGAAACGTCCATTCCGCAGAAAGAAAAAGGAAATGGAAAGACGTGAGTGTGAGCGAATTGAGATGTACAGAAGTCCGAATAAAGTCTGGAAATTCTACCAAAGAATTAAACATCAAACCGATGGCTTTGGTGCAGGCACATCCTCCTGCAGCAAAAAGGAAGGAAATCTGGTAACTGACACAGATACATTGCTGAGAATATGGAAAGAACATTTTACCCAACTGCTAGTGTCCGACTGATGATGGTATATAGTCAGAATGAGGTCCAAGTAGCAGTGACCCGACTAAAGAAGAACAAGGCAGCAGGAGCCGACGGATTACCGGCTGAACTATTTAAGACCAGAGGCGAATTAAACATCAACGTTATGGCTTTGGTGCAGAGACAAAGAAGGAAATCTGGTAACTGACACAGATACATTGCTGAGAATATGGAAAGAAAATTTTACCCAACTGCTAGTGTCCGACGTTAGCGACGAAGAGGATACGCAGAACCAATCCCTGATGATGGTATAGAATGTTTACCTCCTAATCAGAATGAGGTCCAAGTAGCAGTGACCCGACTAAAGAACAACAAGACAGCAGGAGCCGACGGGTTACCGGCTGAACTATTTAAGACCGGAGGCGGATACAGCAGAACCAATCCCTGATGATGGTAAAGAATGTTTACCTCCTATAGTCAGAATGAGGTCCAAGTAGCAGTGACCCGACTAAAGAACAACAAGGCAGCAGGAGCCGACGGGTTACCGGCTGAACTATTTAAGACCAGAGGCGAATTAAACATCAAAGCGATGGCTTTGGTGCAGAGACAAAGAAGGAAATCTGGTAACTGACACAGATATATTGCTGAGAATATGGAAAGAACATTTTACCAAACCTCTAGTGTCCGACGTTGGCGGCGAAGAGGATACCGCAGAATCAATCCCTAATGATGGTATAGAATGTTTACCTCCTAGTCAGAATGAGGTCCAAGTAGCAGTGACCCGACTAAAGAACAACAAGGCAGCAGAAGCCGACAGGATACCGGCTGAACTATTTAAGACCAGAGGCGAATTAAACATCAAAGTGATGGCTTTAGGGCAGAGACAAATAAGGAAATCTAGTAACTGACACAGATAACATGCTGAGGATATGGAAAGAACATTTTACCCAACTGCTAGTGTCCGACGTTGGCGGCGAAGAGGATACCGCAGAACCAATCCCTGATGATGGTATATAGAATGTTTACCTCCTAGTCAGAATGAGGTCCAAGTAGCAGTGACCCGACTAAAGAACAACAAGGCAGCAGGAGCCGACGGGTTACCGGCTGAACTATTTAGGGCCAGAGGCGAGTTAAACATCACAGCGATGGCTTTGGTGCAGAGACAAAGAAGAAAATCTGGTAACTGACACAGATACATTGCTGAGAATATGGAAAGAACATTTTACCCAACTGCTAGTGTCCGACGTTGGCGACGAAGAGGATACCGCAGAACCAATCCCTGATGATGGTATAGAATGTATACCTCCTAATCAGAATGAGGTCCAAGTAGCAGTGACCCGACAAAAGAACAACAAGGCAGCAGGAGCCGACGGGTTACCGGCTGAACTATTTAAGACCAGAGGCGGATACCGCAGAACCAATCCCTGATGATGGTATAGAATGTTTATCTCCTATAGTCAGAATGAGGTCCAAGTAACAGTGACCCGACTAAAGAACAACAAGACAGCAGGAACCGACGGGTTACCGGCTGAACTATTTAAGACCGGAGGCGACACGCTGATAAGGCGTATGCATCAGCTTATCTGCGTAATCTGGTTAGAAAAACGCATAACCGATGATTGGAATCTCATCATACTATGTCCCGTACACAAGAACGGAGACAAGACGGAATGTGCCAACTACAGAGGAATAAGTCTCCTCCCCATGGCATACAAAATACTCTCCAGCGTACTGTGTGAAAGATTAAAACCTAAAGTCAATGAGATAATTGGGTCCTATCAATGCGGCTGTAGACCTGGTAAATCAACCCTGGAACAGATATTCACAATGCGCCAGATCCTGGAAAAGACCCGAGAAGGACAAATCAACACCTACCATATCTTTGTTGACTACAAAGCCGTCTTCGATACTCTTTTACTTTCAAAGGTATTTCAAGCCATGTCTAAGTTTCGTATCCCTGCAAAATTGATGAGACTCTGCAGGATGACACATGCTGATACGCGTTTCTCAGTAAGAATAGGAAAGAATCTCTCCCAACCATTTAATACCAAACGAGGTTTCAGCCAAGAAGACAGCCTATAGTGTGATCCCTTTAATATCCTGTTGGAGAAGATTATACGAGAGGCAGATGTGAATAGATATGGCACACTAATCACAAGAGAACTCAAGCTACTCGCCTATGCCGACGACAACGATATAATAGGTCGATCACCGGAAATAGTAACTGCAGCCTTTGAAAGAATCGAAAGAGAGTCAGTGAAAAAGGGTCTGGGCAGTAAATGGAGATAAGACGAAATGGATGGTTTCAACTCCCCTTACTGCCAGACCCAGTGAAAATGGGTCTGGCTGTAAATGGAGATAAGACGAAATGGATGATTTCATTTGCCAAAAAGCCTTGCACAACCGAGCAGATAAAGAAAATGGAGAATGTGGGGATCCACGACTTTGAGACAGTCAGTAACTTTATCTACCTCGACATCGCCGTAACCGAAACGAATGACGCCAGTTTTGAGATAAAGCGAAGAATAATACTGGCAAACAGATGCTATTTTGGACTAAGTAAGCAGTTTGAAAACAAGGCCATCTCTCAACAGACGAAAATTACACTATACAAGACACTGATACTACCCATGCTGTTATATGGTTCTGAAGCATAGGTACTTGTGAAAGCAGATGAGGCAGTACTTGGAGTGTTTGAGAGAAAGATTCTTCGTAAAATATATGGACCAGTTTGCGCTAATGGAGAATATAGGCGAGCCACCGTAGCGCAGAGGTTAGCATGCCAACCTATGACGCTGAACGCTTGGGTTCGAATCCTGGCGAGACTATCAGAAAAAATTTTCAGTGTTGGTTTTCCCCTCCTAATGATGGCAACATTTGTGAGGTACCATGCCATGTAAAACTTCTCTTTAAAAGAGGTGTCGCACATCGCCACGCCGTTCGGACTTGGCTATAAAAAGGAGGCCCCTTCTCATTGAGGTTAAACTTAAATCGGACATCACTCAGTGCAATGTTTAGGGCAAATTTTGCATTTGCATGAACAAATTTTGCATTTGCATGAGCTGTATGACGACGGTAGCATAGTTACACGCATCAAAATACAACGGCTGCGTTGGCTAGGTCATGTTGTCAGAATGGATGAAGAAGCTCCAGCAAAGAAGTCTCTTGAAGTCAAACACCGCAAACCGGGAAGACCAAAAGCCCGATGGAAAGATCAAATTGAGGGAGACACCTCGATACTTGGTGTCAGAGATTTTAGAATGAGCGCAGAAGATTAAGGCGCTTGGAATAGTGAAACAAATATTCTGTCATAGCCAATTAAAGTGAAGTAAGCACCGCAGTAGTGGTGTAGGGTATTGTTATTCAAAACTTTACTTAGAATTTTCTGTCAATAAGCATAACAAAAGTTCAAATACTTTGCCCAAAAAATCTTCTCTTTACCCAGAAGCCTTAGAAGGCATTTCATTGCGTAGTGCAGACAAATTTTCCCCGAAAGAAAAACCACAAACTCCAACACATTAGGCTATAAACACTCTCACACATAAGAACTTGGTTTTCGATGACATTTTCCCCGAAGGAAATTCAAACGCACCACGCCAAATGCCTTAGGGCACATACAATTGTTTATGTGTTTTTCTTTTTTGGCAAACAACCCAAAGAAAAAAATTTAAGGTCTCCAGAAGAAATCCACAAAAAAGGGGAAATAAAATGCAGCAGTTTCTAACCGAGTTAACAGTGAAGGGAGAGGGCGGCAAAGCAATTTGTTGTCGTCTGAAGATAACAAGTGTTTAACATAAATGCCACATAATCATTTTTAAAGTTGTAAGTAATTTTTGGCCATGGCCAAAAGGGAGTCGAAAAAAAAAACATCTCACAAACGCTAACTTGTAGCCAATAATAATCATTGACTAAGATTTATAGTTGGCACAAACTGAAACTTAAGAGCAAGGAGCCAAGTCTGGAGAGAAAAGAACAGAAAAAAAAACAAACCAACGACACTTTGAAATCCCTCATCAACTTCAACTGGAGAAGAAAAGTGGTTTGCCGGCGTAGCGTTAAAAGTAGCAGCCAACAGTAATGACATTAGTGGTACAAAAACACCATACACACACACACACACAGCGAAAGTTTTTCTATAGACAAATACATTAAAAAAAAAAAAAAAACGCACACTTACTGTCATCTTGCGGGACTTGGTTGTATCTGTTTACGATATGGCTAAAACTTAATACGGAATGATATCATTTTAACAACTTGGCAGTACTAAAAGCCATTTCCTTTAAACCGATACCATACATACCCGTATTTGGTAGTGTCGCAGAGCTTACACTTGGCGCAACACCACAAAGACATCATAAGGAAAGTAAAGGGTGGTGTGGTTGGGAAAGATTAAATTTTCAAAAACTACAGCTGCCAAAGGGATTCTTTTTTTCAAAAGTGGGAATTGCAACCACGAATAGGCAAACTGGACAACATAAAACCCAAACGGTTAACTGAATGCAAGGAAAGTGATCATACCCAAGCCTTGCAGTGCCATTATGCGGCACTGAAAGCCTATGGACGACCAGGTTTAATATACTTCCAGCAAAAACTAGTCGGTGTATATTGAATACCAGCATCAGGGAGATCGAATTCTCAACGACTGGATAAGCCACATACTAAGGAAAGGTTGATTTGCACATGGATATCATGGCTAGATTTAAGAGTCAGGGCTAGCAGCAGGAAGGTGTTTTACTTTTTACCTTTAAAGTGTCTGATATTTATATCGCCACTGTGGTACAGGGTATTATAGATTTGTGCATTTGTTTGCAACGCTAAGAAGGAGAAGAGCTAGACCCATTGATAAGTATACCGATCGACTTAGAATCATTTTTATACCCTCCACCATAGGATGGGGGTATACTAATTTCGTCATTCTGTTTGTAACTACTCGAAATATTCGTCTGAGACCCCATAAAGTTTATATATTCTTGATTGTCGCAACATTTTATGTCGATATAGCTGCCATATAAACCGATCTTGGGTCTTGACTTCTTGAGCCTCTAGAGTGCGCAATTCTTATCCGATTGGAATGAAATTTTGCACGACGTGTTTTGCTATGATATACAACAACTGTGCCAAGTGTGGTTCAAATCGGTCTATAAACTGATATAGCTGCCATATAAACCGATCTTGGGTCTGGACTTTTTGAGCCTCTAGTTGGCGCAATTCTTATCCGATTTGACTGAAATTTTGCACATAGTGTATTAGTGTCACTTCTAACAACTGTGCTAAGTATGGTTCAATTTGGTCCATTACCTGGTATAGCTGTCATATAAACTGATCTTGGGTCTTGACTTCTTGAGCCTCTGGAGTGCGCAATTCTTATCCGATTAGAAAGAAATCATGTTTTGTTATGATATCCAACATTTGTGCCAAGTATGGTTCAAATCGGTCAATAACCTGATGTAGCTGCCATATTAACCGATCTTGGGTCTTGACTTCTTGAGCCTCTAGTTAGCGCAATTCTTATCCGATTTGCCTGAAATTTTGTACGACGGATCCTCTCATGACCATCAACATACGTGTTTTAATGGTCTAAATCGGTCTATAGCCCGATACTGCTCCCATATAAATCGATCTCTCTATTTTACTTTTTGAGCCCCCAAAGGGCGCAATTCTTATTCGAATTGGCTGACATTTTACACAGGTCTGCAACATATAATTTAATTGTGGTCTAAACCGGATCATATCTTGATATCGCTCTAATAGCACAGCAAATCTTTTCTTATATCATTTTTTTGCCTAAGAAGAGATGCCGGGAAAAGAACTCGACAAATGCGAACCATGGTGGAGGGTATATAAGATTCGGCCCGGCCGAACTTTGCACGCTTTTACTTGTTTTCTAATTCGATTTAGCCATGTTCGTCTGTCCGTCTATGAGTCCATGTATTCTTGTAATCAAACTGCAGGTCGTATTTGTTGTCCGATTGTCACGAATTTTTGCACAAGACACTTTTTTGGTCTAAGGACAGACGCTATTGATTTTGAAAAAAATCGGTTCAGATTTAGATATAGCTCCCATATATATCTTTTATCCGTTTCATCATAGAAGCCACAATTTTTTACCGATCTTTACAAAATTTTGCAAGGAGTGTTTTTTGTGGCATCTCCATATAGCTGCAAAATTTCATAAAAATCGGTTCAGATTTAGATATAGCTCTCATATATATATATCGTCCGATTTTTACTCCTAAAGCCACTGCAGGCGCATTTATCGACCAATCTTTCCAAAACTTTGTACAGCGCTTTCCTCGATGACTGCAACAGTATCTGAGAAGTTTGTTCGAAATCGATTCAGATTTAGACATAGCTCCCATATATATTTTCGTCCGATTTGCAGTAATTTTGCAATAAAATGGTCTTTTGTTAACCGATTCTTTCGAAATTCGGCAAGAAGGATTTTCCTATGCAAACATATACAAATTTTGCCCATGAACATTCCACTAAGGAATCGAGGCAAACTTCTCACATATCAATAAGTGCAGTCCGATTGAAGTTTAAGCTCAATGATAAGGGGCCTCCTTTTTATAGCCGAGTCCGAACGGCGTGTCGCAGTGCGTTACCTCTTAAGAGAGAAGTTTTATATGGCATAGTACCCCACAAATGTTGCCAGCATTAGGAGGGGAAAACCACCGCCGAAGATTTTTTCTTATTGTCTTACCAGGATTCGAACCCAGTCGTTCAGCGTCATAGGCGGACATGCTAACCTCTGCGCCACGGTGGCCTCCGTTTTTTATGACTCTCGATTGGTTTTCCTATCACTCCTTTTTGGGAATCTGCAAAAAGGCACCCTCCCACAAATGCCACTTCACTTAATGTTCCCAAAGACTTTAATGAAAACTTTTTAATTTAGATACGCACATGCTCACAAACCTACATTAAAAACAACTCTAACGGATATCTAGTAAAGCCATAGAAAAACGACCACTATGAAAGATAGTAGAAAAAACACACACACACACACACACAGAAATAAAAGCCTTAAGAGAAGAAAAAAAAAGAACAACAAGACTTTGAAATTTTATACCACTCTTTGTCGATGTTTTTGTTCGCAGAAACGCACACAATAGCCCATGGACGAAGAAGAAAAAAGAGATGAGCAAAAAAAAATGCACGGCATAGACCAACATAGAGAGATGTTACTTTAAAAGGAAATCATGGTCAAAAGGACAAAAACAATGGATGGGCTGGTCTGCCTCGCTTGGCGGAACAAAAATTTAGAATACATCTTTTGTTCGGAAATGCACAAAAAAAAAATGCAGCGTCGAACAACACGAATGATATATGAATACGGGGAGGGAGGCAGCAAACAAAAAAAAAGATGATGCTACCAACACTGGCAAACATAAATAAAACCTAGAATATGCATTTCCGTTTTAATGCGGCCAACACCATGAAATGGTGGTATATGCGTTGCATTATACCGTTTGGACAACTTAGAGAGCTTGATGAAACATCTCCAAGGCTTACATTCTTAGGGTTTACCAATTCCAAATAACATATTAAAGTCAGAAAATAACTGTGTAAATTTAATGGTACCACTTAGATCTTAGGAATTTAGAGGGACGAATACCACAATAAATCTTTAAGTTCTATGACTTACAGCAACAGTTTAACAAGAAACAAGTAAGAGTGTGCTAAGTTCGGCCGGGCCGAATCTTATATACCCTCCACCATGGATCGCATTTGTCGAGTTCTATGCGAGGTATCTCTTTTTAGGCAAACAAAGAATAATGAATAATAGCTGTCATGCTATTTGAGCTTTATCAAGTCATAGTCCGATTAGGACCATTAATGACTTCAATGGTGAACATTGTAGAAGTCATTGTGGAATATTTCAGTTCATTCGGATAAGAATTGCGCCTTCTAGGGGCTCAAGAAGCAAAATCGGGTGATAGGTTTATATAGGAGCTGTATCAAGCTATTGATCGATTCAGACCATATTAGACACGTATATAGAAGGTTATGAGAGAAGTCGTTGTACAAAATTTCTTCCAAATCAGATGAGAATTGCGCCCTCTAGAGGCTCATGAAGTCAAGATCCCAGTTCCAGTTATATGGCAGCTATATCAGGTTATATACCGATTTGAACCATACTTAGCATAGTTGTTGGAAGTTATAACACAACACCTCATGCAAAATTTCAGGTAAATCGGGTGATAATTGCGCCCTCTAGAGGGTCAAGAAGTCAAGACCCAAAATCGGTTTATACGGCGGCTATATAAAAACATGGCCCGATTTGAACCATACTTAGTACAGTTGTTAAAAGGGATACTAAAACGCCACATGCAAAAAGTCAGTCAAATCGGATGAGAATTGCGCCCTTTAGAGGCTCAAGAAGTCAAGACCCACAATCGGTTTATATGGCAGCTATATCAGGTTATGAACCGATTTGAACCTTATTTCGCACAGTTGTTTAAAGTCACAATAAAATACGTCATGCAAAATTTCATCCAAATCGTATTGGAATTGCGCCCTCTAGAAGCCCAACAAGTCAAGTCCCCAGATCCGTTTATGTGACAGCTATATCAGTTTATAAACCGATTTAAACCATATTTGAGGCAGTTGTTGGATATCATAACAAAATACTTCGTGCAAAATTTCATTCGACTCGGATAAGTATTGCGCCCTCTAGAGGCTCAAGAAGTCAAGACCCAAGATCGTTTTATATGGCAGCTATATCAAGACATGGACCGATGTGAACCATACTTAACACAGATGTTGGAAGTGATACCAAAGCACCACGTGAAAAATTCAGTCAAATCGAAGGGAATTGCGCCCTCTAGAGGCTCAAGAAGTCAAGACCCAAGATCGGTTTATATGGAAACTATATTGAAATATGAACCGATTTGGCCCATTTGCAATCCCAACCGACCTACACTAATAAAAAGTGTTTGTGCAAAATTTGAAATAGCTAGCTTTACTCCTTTGTGCTTTCGACAGAGAGACAGACGGACATGGCTAGATCGACATAAATTGTCACGACGATCAAGAATATATATACTACTAGCTAAACCGGGCCCGCTCCGCTGCGCCTTCTTTTACTTTATATGGAACAAAAGTTTCCTTGG